>NW_022631067.1:11019332-11029606 GCF_010015895.1 Lontra canadensis | reverse complement strand
GTGGCTCAGTGGTTAAGCCTCTGCCTTCAGCTTAGGTCATGATCTCAGAGTCCTGGGATCAAGCCCCATATCAGGCTCTCTGCTCAGTAGGGAGCCTGCTTCCCCCACTCTCTCTGCCTGCTGCTCTGCCTTCTTGTGATCTCTCTCTCTGTCAAATAAATAATAAATAAAATCTTAAAAAAAAATAAGAAAGGGGTTAACGGGGACTCCTGGCTGGCTCCGTCGGTAGAGCATGTGACTCTTGATCTTGGGGTTGTGAGTCTGAGCCCCATGTTGGGTGTGGAGATTACTTAAAAAAAAAAAATTCTTAGAGTGTCTGGCCAGCTCAGTTGGTGGAGCCTGTGACCCTTGATCTCAGGGTTGTGAGTTCAGGCCTCATGTTGGGTATAGAGATTACTTGAAAATAGAAAAATAAAATCTTCATTAAAAAAAGAACTAAGGTGTGCCTGAGTGGCTTAGTCATTAAGCATCTGCCTTTGGCTCAGATCATAATCCCAGGGTCCTGGGATCCAGCCCCACATTGGGCTCCCTGCTCGGCGGGAAGCCTGCTTCTCCCTCTCCCACTCTCCCTGCTTGTGTTCCCTCTCTCGTTATATTTCTCTCTGACAAATAAATAAAAAATCTTTGAAAAAAAATTTAAAAATAGAAAAAACTAAATAGTAAAATCCCTTTTTTTTTTTTTTAAGATTTTATTTATTTATTCATCAGAGAGAAAGGGAGAGTGAGGGCAAGCAGGGGTGAGTGTCAGACAGAGGGAGAAGCAGGCTCTCCGCTGAGCAAGGAGCTCTGTTCGGGACTCAGTCCCAGGATCTTGGGATCATGACCTGAGCTGAAGGTAGACGCTTAACCGACTGAGCCTCCCAGGCATCCCTAAAAAGTAAAATCTTAAAAAAAAATCTTAAGAAACGGCGAATAGGAAGATGATCATAGTAATTTTTCTAATGTCTCGGGTCTTATCTGTTGTCATTGCCAGTACTTTTCCTTTATCTTTGAAGTTCTCATTATTCGTTAGAGCAACACCAAAGCTAACAAGGGTAGTACAAGAAATTATAGGCCCATCTCATTCATCAAGCCTAAGTAAATCTAAGCAAAATAAATCCATTGATAAATAACAGTGTTAAAATACATCATGACAAAATAGGATTCATCCCAGAAATGCAAGTTAATTTAACATTTGAAAATAGATTTTATTGCAGTTAATATTTATATAATTTACTAGATTAAGAGACTTAAAGATAAAAACCATATGATCATCTTAATAAATGCAGAAAAATAAAATGAGAACACTCTAAATAAGCTAGAAATATAAGCGAACCCCTGTAACCTGATAAAGCCCACTTCTGGAAAATTCATGGCAAGTATACCATTGATCCTTGAACAATATGGAGATTGGGGGTGCTGATCCCCCCAGCTGAAAATCTGCATATAACTTTTGACTTCTCAGAAATTTTACTATTAGCTTACTGTTGTCCAGAAGCCTTACCAATAACATAATCAATTGACACATATTTTCTATATTTTATGTATTATATACTCTATCCTTACAATGAATAAACTAGAGAAAATAAAATGTTACTAAGAAAACCACAAGGAAGAGAAAATATAAACTGTTAAAGTGCTGTACTGTATCCAAAAAATCCACATACAAATGGACCCGCACAGCTCAAACCTATGTTGTTCAAGGGTCAATGGTACTTAATTTTGAAACATTAATAACATTTATTTTATATCAGGAACAAAACAGATATTCCCCAAACCATCATTTCTATTCAAATTGTTTATTGAAGGTTAATCTCAAGTAATGCAAAAAGAAAAAGGTATAATTTTTGCAAAGAAAAAATTGACATTTTTATAGATGATATCATTGTTGATATGGAACAGTTAAATCAACAGATGAACCATTAAGATAAATAAGAATGTTTAGCAAGGACTTTGGATACAAAAGCACTACTAAAAACTCAATTACATTTAAACACCGTGAAAAATCTCTTAGAAATATAATTTTTAGAGTTTTTTTTAAGTATTAAGCTTTTTTTTTTTGAAGATTTTATTTATTTATTTGACAGAGAGAGTGAGAGAGTGCAAGCAGGGGGAGCAGTAGAAGGAGTAGGAGAAGGCGGCTCCCCGCCGAGCAGGGAGCCCAATGCGGGGCTTGATCCAAGGACCCCAAGATCATCACCTGAGCCAAAAGCAGTTGCTTAACGATGTGAGCCACCCAGGTGTCTGAGAAATATAATTTTTAAAAACTCCATTTATTAAGGGAACCTGCTTTGCTCAGTCAGTGGAGCATGTGATTCTTGATCTAGGGGTTGTAAGTTTGAGCCCCATGTTGGGTGTAGAGATTATTTTTTTTTAAATCTTTAGGGCACCTGGGTGGCTTAGTGGGTTTAAGCCTCTGCCTTCGGCTCGGGTCATGATCTTAGGGTCCTGGGATCGAGCCCCACATCAGGCTCTCTGCTCAGTGGGGAGCCTGCTTCCCCCTCTCTCTCTGCCTGCTTGTGATCTCTCTCTCTCTGTCTGTGTCAAATAAATAATAAGATCTTTAAAAAAAATTTTTTTAAATTCCATTTATTACAGTACCAAAACTTTTGCAGTACATTAGGAAAATGTAACAAAAAGAATTTATTTAAAATAGCTAAATAAATGTACAGCTATTTTATGTTAATGGGCAAGATTCAATACTGTAAGGATGCTAATTCTGCCTAAAGAGTCATTGGAATTCCCGTGTCCCCAACAGAGTTTTTCTTTGAATTTAAGATGCCGAATCCGTAATTGATAGGAAGGAGCAAAGGCCCAATAATATCAAGACACTTCTTTTTTTTTTTTTCTTTAAAGATTTTATTTATTTATTTGACAGACAGAGATCACAAGTAGGCAGAGAGGCAGGCAGAGAGAGAGGGGGAAGCAGGCTCCCCGCCCAGCAGAGAGCCCCACTCGAGGCTCAATCCCAGGACCCTGGGATCATGACCTGAGCTGAAGGCAGAGACTTTAACCCACTGAGCCACCCAGGCGCCCCAATATCAAGACACTTATAATGAAAAACAGTAAGGTTGTTGCAAGATCTTAAAATTTACACAGGGTGCCTGGGCGGCTCAGTCGGTTAAACATTGGCCTTCAGCACAGGTCATGATCCCACTGTCCTGGGACTGAGTCCCACATACCGCTGCCTTCTCAGCAGGGAGACTGCTTCTCCCTCTCCCATTCCCCCTGCTTGTACACTTTCTTTCTCTCTGCCAAATAAATAATAAAATCTTTATTTAAAAAAATGTGCATCATTACACATACAGTAATTGAGAGTAGTGACTGATGCAGGAATAGAGAAACGGACCAGTGGAACAGAATAAGGAATCAGACCTCCCAAATATATAACCACTCGTAGTCAGAGGGTAGAAGAAATGGTTATTGGGGCGTCTGGGTGGGTCAGTCGGTTCAGCATCGGTCTTCAGCACAGGTCGTGATCCAGAGTCCTGGGATCGAGCCCCATGTCAGGCTCCCTGCTCAGTGGGCAGCCTGCTTCTCCCTCTCTCTCTGTCTGCTGCTCCCCTTGCTTGTGCTTTCCCTCTGTTAAATGAATAAATAAAATCTTCAAACAAACAAACAATCCCCCCCCCCAAAAAAAAGAAAGAAAAGATGTTATTGAAAAAATGGTCCAAGTACAGTCCAATTAGAAGAAAAACAAAGTCAGGGGCACCTGGGTGGCTCAGGGGATTTAAGCGGCCGCCTTCAGCTTGGGCATGATCTCAGGGTCCTGGGATTGAGCCTTGTGTCAGGCTTCCTGCTCAGTGGGGATCCTGCTTCTCCCTCTGTCCTTCCTGCTGCTCATTTTCTCTCTCTCAAATAAATAAATAAAATCTTAAAAAAAAAAAGTAAAACAAAGTCTGGTCCCTTCCTCAAACCATAAACAAAAACTAATTCTGAGTAAATTAAATATTTAAATAAGAAGACAAAGCTATAAAATTTTTAAAAGGCAACAATTTTATCACCTCAGGGTAAGAAAGGATTCTGTTAACAAAACAAAAAATTCAAACCAAAAATGAAAGATTAACCGATTGGATTACATCAAAATGAAAAAGTTCTGGGTTTTTTCATTTGTTTTGTTTTTTAGAGTTATTTATTTGTTTGAGAGAGAGAACATACAAAGGGAGGGGTAAGGGCTGAGGGAGAGGGAGAGAGAGAAAAATCCCAAGCAGACTACCCACTGAGCACTGAGCCAGATATGGGGCTTGATCTCAGGACCGTGAAAACATGATCTGAGTTGAAATCAAGAGTTGGCACTTAACTGACTGAGCCACCCAGGTGCCCCTTGTTTGTTTGTTTTTAAGATTTTTTCAAAGATTTTTAAAGATTTTTAAGTAATCTCTACAACCAGTGTGGGGCTTGATCTCACAACCCTGAGATGAGAAAAAGTTCTGTTTTAAAAAAGACATCAAGGGGCACCTGGGTGGCTCAGTCACTAAGTGCCTGCCTTCAGCTCAGGTCATGATCCCAAGGTTCTGGGATTGAGCCCTACATCGGACTCCCTGCTCAGAAGGAAGCCTGCTTCTCCCTCTTCTGCTCCCCCTGCTTGTGTGCCCTCTCTCACTGTCTCTCTCTCTGTGTCAAATAAATAAATAAATAATTTTAACAAAAAAGACATAAAAAAGAGTGAGAATATAGACTGGGAGAATATAATTTTTTTTTTAAGCAAGTTAGCTCTTTTTATTTTTTATTTTTTTAACTTATTTGATAGATCACAAGTAGGCAGAGAGGCAGGCAGAGAGAGGAGGAAGCAGGCTCCCCACTGAGCAGAGAGCCCGATGCAGGGCTTGATCCCAGGACCTTGGGATCATGACATGAGCCGAAGGCAGAGGCTTTAACCCACTGAGCTACCCAGGCGCCCCAAATTCTAAGATATATAATTGAAAAATGATTATTCAGAATGTATAAAAAAGTTTTACAGATCAATATGAAAAAGAAAACCCAATAGAAAAAAACAAAATTATGAACAGGCATTTCCTTGAAAGACAAACATCTGATAAGTATATGCAAGGAGATCAAGTTCATTAGTAGTGAGGGGGATGCAAATTAAACCATAATAAGATAACATTCATATTTGCCAGAATGAAAACATTTTAAAGCTGGGTAATACCAAATGCTGACAAAGGTTTTGGAACAAACATTTCTCTCATTTGTAGCTGATGGAAGTGTAAATTGCTGCAATCCCTTTGGAAACACTTTAGCATTATCTAATGGTAGTTGACAGTACTAGTCACCAGTAAAGTTGAACACTGGCGCATACCAGCACTTCCATTCCTAGGAATGTATCCTAGAGAAAGCTCAGGCATATGTTTATCAAGATAAAAGTGCACAGGGGCACCTGGGTGGTTCAGCTGGTTAAGCGTCTGCCTTCTGCCCACCCAGCATCGAGCCACTGGGCAGGCTCCGCACTCAGCAGGGGGTCTGCTTGTCCCTCTCCCTTTGTTCCCCTCCCCACAAGCTCTCTCACATAAATGAATAAAATCTTAAAAAAAAAAAAGGATACAAGTGCACGAATGCTAAGAGCCACATTATTTAATAAAGAAAATAGGAGCACCTAAAAACATAGGAGCAACTCAAATGTTCATCAAACAGTAGCTAGATGAATAATTAGTGTACTGTCATTGTACACTGACTTATTTCATAGCAATAAAAATTAATGAGTATTAGCTGTATTCACTAGTATGAATTAATCTTAAAAATGTAGCATTGAGGGGCACCTGGGTGGTTCAGTTGGTTGAGCGGCTGACTCTTGGTTTCAGGGGAGGTCGTGGTCTCAGGATTTGGGGATCCACCCCTGAATCGGGCTCCATGCTCAGGGCAGAGTCAGCTTCAGATTCTCTCTCCCTCTTCCTCCATCTTGTGCTCTCTCTCTCTCTCAAATAAATAAATAAAATCTTTTTAAAAATATATAGTAGTGACAAAAAAAAAAAGCAAGTCGGAGAAAAGTGAATATTATATCATTCTCAGTGCATTCAGCCTGCTGGAACAGGATACCATAGACTGGATGACTTAAGCACAGCAGGCAGGCGCTGCTCACAATTCTGGGGGCCACAAGTCCAAGATCAGGGTGTTGCTATGGTTGGGTGAAAGCCCTGTTTCAGGTTGCATCCTTCGTGTATCTTCACATGGCAAAAGGGGTCAGGGAGCTCTGTGGGGCATCTTTTATATGCGCACTAATCCCATTCATGAGGGTGCCCCATACGCCCACCTCCTAATACCATGACTTTGGGAGATTTCAACATACTAATCTGAGGGGGACACAAACATTCAGACCATAGCTCATTCTATTTGTTGAAAATGTAAAGGAGACCCATTTAAATTATACACTATTAAGTTCTATATACATATGTGATAAAAACATGCAGAAAAGGATTGACACATTATAAAAATCAGGATGGTGAGCACCTGGATAGCTCAGTTGTTTAAGTGTCTGCCTTCAGCTCAGGTCATGATCTCAGGGTCCTGGGATCAAGTCCCTTGTTGGGCTCCTTACTCAGTGGGGGGCTTGCTTCTCCCTCTCCTGCTTCCCCTGCTTGTGCTGTTTCTCTTTCTCTCTCAAATAAATAAATAAATAATCTTTAAACAATTTTAAAAAAAGGTCAAGATGGTGATTATCTTGGGAGGAGTCCTGGGGGAGTAAGACTGAGAAAAGGCATCCTGTGCTTAGGGGCTTCTAAGATCCTGATAGCCTTTTCTTTCATAAGCTCCATCCTAGGTACACAGGTGTTCGTGTTATTGTTTTTCAAACTGTGTTCATAATGTGCACAATATACATGTACAGTCATGTGCTATTTTCATATTAAAATAATTAGAAGAGTAATTTGTTAAAAAATCAGATATATGACTCTCAGTCTTTTTACCTTTAGCAAGGATATAAATGATTCATGTTCTTGGAGATCTAAAAGAGAGAGATTATTATTTATTTTTAAAGATTTTATTTTATTTTATTAAAGATTTTATTTATTTGACAGAGAGAGGCACAGTGAGAGAGAGAACACGAGCAGGGGAGCAGCAGAGGGAGAGGGAGAAGCGGGCTCCCTGCTGAGCAGGTGGCCTGATGTGGGGCTGGATCCCAGGACCCTGAGATCATGACCTGAGGCAAAGGCAGACACTCACCAACTGAGCCACCCAGGTGCCCTTAAAGATTTTAATTTTAAGGCTTCTCTGCACCCAGCGTGGGCTCAATCTGAGAACCTCGAGATCAAGAGTCGCATCTCCACCAATTTAGCCAGCCAGGTGCCCCTTAGGGTAGATGTTCTAAATAAACAAGCTTTTATTTGGAAATAATTTCAAACTCACAGAAAAATTGCAAGAGTGGTACAAAAAGTCCCTTTTTGGCTTTTATTCAGATTCACTTACATTTTGTCGTAAATTGCTTTTTTTTGTTAGAGATTGCTCATCCCTCTTTCACTATTTTTTTCTAAATTATTTAAGAATAAGCTGCATACATTAAGCCTCTTTGTCTCTAGAGACTTAATTGTATGTTTCCTCGGAGAAAGATCCCTGTGTTCTGTGACCGCAGTGCTGCTACTAACTCCAGGAAGTGTTAACAGTGAGACATGAAGGACTTCACCATCCACATTCCCGTTTGTTGGCGGAGCGGAGTCCGTCCCAGTGTTTGCTTCCTCCACTAGAGGCTGCAGTGTACATGCTGCATTCAGCCGTTTTCCTCAGTCTCTTCCATGTGGAACAGTTCTGGAGCCTTTCTTTGTTATAACAGTGGTAGGTTTGTTTGTTTGTTTGTTTGTTGTTTTTTTTTTAAAGATTTTATTTATTTATTTGACAGACGGAGATCACAAGTAGGCAGAAAAGCAGGTAGAGAGAGAGAGGAGGAAGCAGACTCCCCACTGAGCAGAGAGCCCGATGTGGGGCTCGATCCCAGAACCCTGGGATCATGACCCGAGCCGAAGGCAGAGGCTTTAACCTACTGAGCCACCCAGGTACCCCAAGGGAGAGGAATTTTTAAAAGAATTTCTTTGGAGAGAGCTGTCGGTCGGCTTTAAACCTTGCTCCCCTCCCAGTGGAGAAGTAGGTATGTGTTTTCCTCCTCACCTCAAGTCCAAAGTGAGAGGCTTCCACTAGGAAAGCCTAATGTATGTTCTCTGAGTTTATCAGGTCACAGTTCACTGGTGTCCAACTCCTTTTCAGGAAATCTAGAGATCAAGAGGAGAGCTGGCTTGCTGCTTAGAACAGAGCAGGGGAGACTATCTAGTAAACTGAAATCCACATTCTTCCAGAATTTGTTAGGCCATCAGTGCATGAGTGTTGTCCATGAACCCTCTGTGAAAGAGCCTGTTTGGGATCATTGCATAATCTGACTCAAAGGCCACAAAAATGAGAAGCGGGAGGAGCCCCAGCGAATTCCTAGTGTTTTGGAGTGAATTAAGGTACTTGGAATAGGGCATTTCCTTTCAGAATGGCAGCAGAGACCCCAGCAGTGATCTGTAGGGCGCATCTCCCAAGAACCCATGAAGAACCAGAAAGAGAGTGAGTCAGCTTTAAATACCGCAAGCATAGAAGGCATACAACCATCTTTTTTTTTTTTTTAAGATTTTATTTATTTATTTGACAGAGATCACAAGTAGGCAGACAGGCAGGCAGAGAGAAAGGGGTGGCAGGGTGGGGGGGAAGCAGGCTCCCTGCTGAGCAGAGAGCCTGACACAAGGCTTGATCCCAGGACCCTGAGATCATGACCTGAGCTGAAGGCAGAGGCTTAACCCACTGAGCCACTCAGATGCCCCAAGCATACAACCATCTTATGTAAAGTAAGAACATTTCTTTCCTCTTGGTGGAGGGCGGTGGGTCAGAAAGAAAGGGTAGTCAAATCCTAGTAAGGAATGGTAGAAGTTTGGAGAGGGGAAGGAGGGCCATGCTCCCCTCTGCCACTGATAGGAGTTAACCCACTGCAGAGCCCATCAGCAGGACAGGACAAGAGCTAGCATTAAACTAAGCTTGAAGCTTCCTTCATTTTATAGGATCCAACATTTTTATTTAAAATGGAATCGAGACTATGTTTCTGATTTAGAGTAACTATACAAACTTTAATTATATAAGAATGATTTTAAAAAAATTTGAGAGAGAGAGAGAAAGCGAGAGCATAAGCAAGGGGAGTGGCAGGTAGAGGGAGAAGGGGAAGCAGGCTTCTAGATGCGGGGTTGGATGCTAGGACCCTGATGTGGGGCAAGATCCTGGGACTTTGGAATCATAACCTAAGTTGAAGGCAGACGCTTAATCGATTGAGTCACCCAGGCGCCCCAAATCTATTCATTTTTGAATAGGTAGTATATTACATGATTTAAATAAAAATGAGACTAAGAGTCTGCATGGAGTAATCTCAGGTCTGTCCCCATCCATTTCTTAACCATTCTCTTACAGGTAAACACTTGTATGTGTTTATTGTTAAGTATTTCTTTATGTAAATGTAAGCAGATATGAATGTTACGCCCCTATTTCTTACACTAAAGGTAACATACCTTTCAAAAGTTCTTTTTTAAAAATCATGGTAAAATATACATAACCAAATTTACATCCCATTAAAAAAAAAAGATTTTATTTATTATAGAGAGAGAGAAAGAGACAGCAGGGGAAGGAGCAGAGAGGGAGGGCGAGGGAGATAATAGTCAGCAGACTCCTCTCTGAGCTCAGAGCCTGATGCAGGTCTTGATCCCACAACCATGGTCTGAGCTGAAACCAAGAATTGGTTGCCCATCCAACTAAGCTGCCCAGGCACCTCAAAATTTGCCCTTTAAAAAAAAATTATTTTTTATTATTTTTTTAAGATTTTACTTATTTATTTGGCAGAGAGAGGCACAGTGAGAGAGGGAACACAAGCAGGGAGAGTGGGAGAGGGAGAAGCAGGCTTCCCACCAAGCAGGGAGCCTGATGCGGGGCTCAATCCCAGGACCCTGGGATCGTGACCTGAGCCGAAGCAGACGCTTAACGACCAAGGCACCCAGGCGCCCCAAAATTTACCCTTTTATTTATTTATTTATTTTAAAAAAGATTTTATTTATTTATTTGACAGAGATCACAAGTAGGCAGAGAGGCAGGCAGAGAGAGAGAGGAAGGGAAGCAGGCCCCCTGCTGAGCAGAGAGCCCGATGTGGAGCTCGATCCCAGGACCCTGAGACCATGACCGGAGCTGAAGGCAGAGGCTTAACCCACTGAACCACCCAGGCGCCCCAAAATTTACCCTTTTAAACAACAAGTGGAGTTGCTGGGTCATATGACAACTTGGTTTACCTTTTTTTTTTTTTT
>NW_022631067.1:11013945-11019232 GCF_010015895.1 Lontra canadensis | reverse complement strand
TTTTATTTATTTATTTATTTATTTGACAGAGATCACAAGTAGGCAGAGAGGCAGGCAGAGAGAGAGGAAGGGTAGCAGGCTCCCTGCTGAGCAGAGAGCCCAATGCAGGGCTCAATCCCAGGACCCTGAGATCATGACCTGAGCCGAAAGCAGAGGTTTAATCCACGGAGCCACCAGGTGCTCCTTGGTTTACCTTTTTGAGGAACTACCAAGCTGTTAGGGTGGCTGCTCTATTTTACATTCTCACCAGCAATGTGGGAGGATTCCAGTTTCTCAACACCCAACACTGTTATTTTCTGTTTTGTTTTTGACAATAAGCCATCCTAATGGTGTGAAGTGGTATCTCATTGTGGTTTTGATTTGCATTTCTCTATTGGCTAGTGATATCAAGCATCTTTTCATGTTCATATTGGCCATTTGTATTATCTTCTTTTTTTTATTGTGGTAAAATATACATAACATTTTACCATTTTGACCATTTTTAAGTGTACACTTCAGTGGCACTAACTGCATTCACACTGGTATGCAGCCATCACCACCGTCTAGCGCTAGAACTTTTTCATCATCTCAAACTGCAACTCTGTACCCATTAAACAAGAACCCCTCTTTCCCTTTTCTGCCTCCAGCCCCAGGCAACCATCATTCTACTTTCTGTCTCTGTGCATTTGACTGCTCTGGGTACCATAGATGAATGGAATGATACAGTATTTGTCCTTCTGTAGCTGGCTTATTTTACTTAGCTTGATGTCCTCAAGGTTCATCCATGTGGTAGTATGTGTTAGGGTTTCCTTCCTTTTTAAGGCTGAGTAATATTATACATCTCTACTACATTTTATTTGTTCATTCATCTGTTGATTGACATTTGGGCCTTTTCTACCCTTTGAATATTGTGAATAGTGTTGCTTCGAATGTGATGTACAAACACGTGTTCTAGGGACACCTGGGTGGCCCAGTGGGTTAAGCCGCTGCCTTTGGCTCAGTCTTGATCTCAGGGTCCTGGGATCAGTCCCGCATCAGGCTCCTTGCTCAGCAGGGAGCCCGCTTCTCTCTCTGCCTCTGCCTGCCTCTCTGCCTGCTTGTGCTCTTTCTCTCTCAGACAAATAAATAAATAAAATTAACAACAACAACAAATACCTGTTCTAGTCCCTGTTTTCATTTCTTTGGGGTGTACAATTAGGAGTGGAGTTGCTTGATCAAATGGTAGGTAATTCCATACTTCCCTTACTTCCCTTTTAGAGGAACTTCTAAGCTATTTTTCACAGTGGCTACACCATTTTATGCTCCTGCCAGTGATGGAGAAGAGTTCCATTTTCTTCACATCCCACATTTATTTTTTATTTTTATTTTTTATTTTTAAGTAGACTCCATGCCCAGTACAGACCCAATGCAGGGCCTGAACTCACAACCCTGAGCTCAAAACCTGAGCTGAGGGGCGCCTGGGTGGCTCAGTGGGTTAAAGCCTCTGCCTTCAGCTCAGGTCATGATCCCAGGGTCCTGGGATCAAGCCCCACATGGGGCTCTCTGCTCAGCAGGGAACCTGCTTCCCTTCCTCTCTCTCTGCCTGCCTCTCTGCCTACTTGTGATCTCTGTCTGTCAAATAAATAAATAAAAATCTTTATTAAAAAAAAAAAACAAAAACCTGAGCTGAGATCAAGAGTCGGAGGCTTAGCCGACTGAGTCACCCAGGTATCCCGGTTTTTGATAATCTTTCTTTCTCATTATGAGCGAGAGTATCTATCTTTTCCTACATTTAAGGGTCATTTCTGGAAAAAGACTTAAGAGGCCACAATGAACATAAATAAAATTACTTTTGCATTGAACCCCTTGAATCTTTCTTGTTCAAATGCAGCGGTTATAGTTTTCCTGGGGGAAACTATCACTGGGAGCTTAAATTTGTTGCTGCTTCATAATAGAGACAAAGCAGAAGATCAGAAAGAAGAGTCAGTTTAAGAAGTAGAGTAATGAACTTTCTATTTTTTCTTAAATATAGAATGAATATTGTGGAATGTACGTGAGGGTGCTGCTGGACTTGAATAGTGCTTCTAAGCTTCCCCATCCTTTTCTTTTAGTGGCTCCGAAGGAAGGCCCATGTGATTATTCTAGGAAATAAATAGCAATAGTTTATAATTGGGCTCCAATTACACAGGATATTCAGGACTCTTCAACTCGCCTCTTACTTGAGTGTCGTAAGGCTTCTGAGTTATATGGCTTACATATAGCCTAGATTGCAGTTATTAGCCTATTTCTAGCTGTTTTGAAATTGTATGTGTGTATGTGAAATCTGTTTTAAATAATACCAATTGCAAAGGATTAGTAATTTAGTTTGCATACATATTTGGTGACTGTTCCAAGAGTGCTTGCTTGATAAGAATCTTCGATGGGGATGGGAGAACGGAAAAGAAAAGTAGGGCAAAGCGGAATGGAGAAGCAACACAGGGGACACGCACCTATAGCATTTTCTCTGGTGAGGGGATCTGATCAGGATCTGAATTTGCATAGGCGATAAAGAGCAGTGGACAAGGGTCCGCTTCCCAAAGACAAAGACTGGATCCTATTCAAGGAACATTCTCTGCCACCAGAGTAGAAGATCCTGGCAACATTTGCCTAGCAGAATTCCAAAGTTTCTGTGAACAAGTAACTGTTATGTGTCTCCCATTCTTGTCTTTTATGATGGTAGCCTTTATTGTGGTTATCCTTCCCCCATCTCACGATTGCATGTTGGATATATGTGGGGCAGATGATTTTAGTCATAAGAGCAGCCACACCGAAGGAGTTGTACCTGGCTCTGATGCAGATCTCAAAATCTTGAATTTTGAGCCGGGTGCTGCAATTGGATGAAAGTTAACCAGATGGCAAAGCGCCACATATTGTGATTGCATTTTTATGAGATGTCAGAAAGATGCAAGTCTATACACAGAATATAGATTAAGGGTTGCCTAGGACTAGAGATTGGGGTAGGGGGTTTGTGACTGCTAATGGGTGTAGGGTTTTCGGGGTCTGATGAAAATGTTCTAAAATTGTGGTGGTGATTGCAGAAGTCTGTGAATATACTAAAAAATATTAAATTGTGCATTTTTATTTTTTTAAAAGATTTTATTTATTTTCTTGACAGACTGAGAGAGAGAGAGAAAGAGAAGAAGAAGAAGCAGACTCCTACTGAGCAGGGAGTCTGATGAGGGACTCCGTCCCAGAACCCCAGGATCATGACCTGAGCCAAAGGCAGACACTTAACCAACTGAGCCACTCAGGCACCCCATAAATTGTGCACTTTTATAGGTAAATTGAATGCTGTATGAATTAAAATTCAGTAAAGCTGTTTTTTTTTTTTTTTTTTTTAAAGCAGACTCCATGTTCAGTGAGGAACTTATGCCCTGAGATCAAGACCTGAGGTGAAATCAAGAGTGGTATGCCCAAATGACTGAGCCTCTCAGGTTCCCCATTAAAACTGTTTTTTTTTTTAAATTAAGATTTTGTTTAATTATTTGAGAGAGAGAGCACAAGCAGGAGTTGGGAGAGAGGCAGAGGGAGAGGGAGAAGCAGACACCCTGCTGTGCAGGGAGCCCAAAACAGAGGTCAGTCTCTGGGCTCTAGGATCATGAACTGAGCCAAAGACAGATGCTTAACAGACTAAGCCACCCAGGTGCCTCAGGACCTGTTCTTTTTAAAAAGACTATTTAGAAAATGGAAAGATTTAGCCAACATTGGGTATAAACATATGGAACATTTATCTAATAAAGGATTTCTATTATGAATACAAATTAGGCTTGATACATATATCATATATACATATATATACATATATATATATTTTTTTTTTTTTTTAAGATTTTATTTATTTATTTGACAGAGAGAGACATGCAGGGAGAGTGGCAGAGGGAGAGGGAGAAGCAGGCTTCCTGCTCAGTGGGACTCAACCCCAGGCCCCTGGGATCATGACCTGAGCCAAAGGCAGATGCTTAACTGACTAAGCCACCCAGGTGCCCCAGGTTTGTTATATATTTATTCATATTGACATTTTTATCATTACCATTCTTCTTTGTCTACATTAATACTTTTTGGCTTAAAGTTTACTTGTTATGTCTCAAAATAAAAAAGAGCAAAAAAAAATACATCCTTTTTTTTCCTCATCTGACTGACCCATAACATGATCAGAAATCAATTCTGTGGGGCGCCTGGGGGGCTCAGTCATTAAGCTTCTGCCTTCGGCTCAGGTCCTGATCCCAGGGTCCTGGAATTGAGCCCTGCATCGGGCTCCCTGCTCAGTGGGAAGCCCACTTCTCTCTCTCCCACTCCCCCTGCTTTTTTTCCTCTCTCTTCACTGTCTCTCTCTCTGTGTCTGTCAAATAGTAAATAAAATCTTAAAAAAAAAAAAAGAAATCGGGGTGCCTGGGTGGCTCAGTGGGTTAAAGCCTCTGCCTTCAGCTCAGGTCAAGATCCCAGGGTCCTGCAATCGAGCCCCGCATCGGGCTCTCTGCTCAGCGGGGAGCCTGCTTCCCTTCCTTTCTCTCTGCCTGCCTCTCTGCCTACTTGTGATCTCTCTTTGTCAAATAAATAAATAAAATCTTAAAAAAAAAAAAGAAATCAATCTTGTGGTTATAGAAAGATATGTTGTAAAGTGAAGAAAAAAGCATATACTTAGTTCTATATACTTAGTTCTAAAGTTTATTTCATGTTGCCCAATATAACATCTTAGGTATATTCAATTATATTTGTTTACAGATCCTCAGAAAGAGAGTGGCTTCACTTTTTTTTTTTTTGGAAAGTGGCTTCACTTTTTAGAAAGCTTTTGCTGAATAGTTTATAACTCTGAGTTTTAAATTTTAATTAATTGACTAATTTATGTATTTATTTATTTAGTTATATATTTATTTTTTTAAAGATTTTGTTTATTTATTTGCAGACAGAGATCAGAAGTAGGCAGAGAGGCAGGCAGAGAGAGAGAAGGGAAGCAGGCTCCCTGCTGAGCAGAGAGCCCGATGCAGGGCTCCATCCTAGGACTCTGGGATCACAATCTGAGCTGAAGGCAGAGGCTTTAACCTACTGAGCCACCCAGGCGCCCCTAATTTATTTAGTTTCAAAGATTTTATTTATTTATTTGTCAGAGAGAGACACATGCACAAGCAGAGGTAGCAGCAGGCAGAGGGAGAAGCAGGCTCCCTGCTGACCAAGGAGCCCAGTTGGGGTCTCGATCCCAGGACCCCGGGGCTATAACCTGAGCCAAAGGCAGACACTTAACCAATTGAGCCATCCAGGCATCCCTATAACTCTGATTTTTAAACTATGTCAT